>NC_072732.1:40816104-40818604 GCF_026930045.1 Uloborus diversus
CATTAGCACATTTTTATACACATTATATACATGTATACTGTCATTTAAATTATATAAAAAACTAATTATAAAAAATATGACGATGTTTTCAAAATAACCTTGTATAAATCACATTTGTTTTAATTCGTAATTACATCTTGCCCCTAGTTCAAACGGTGCTAACTCTTCCAAACAAAATATCTCAATAAATTTCCTCTGAAAACTTTAACGTCTTTTTTTCTTCCTCGTTTATGTTTGCGAATGTCATTAGTTCGAATAAAAGACATTAACTTTTATGTTGATTAGAATAAGTATTAATTCATTTTCACAGGAAAAGTCAACCTCTTTATGTATGAAAAATTAAAATTCTGAAAGCTAGTGATGTTTTTTAATCTCCCTCATGTATTAGGTTCGTAAATTCTGGTGTCATTTTTGCTCCGATTTTTGACAATTTTTCAAAGAATTGCGTAAAAATGCAGGTGCCATTAGATTGTCGTGAACGATTTGATTTATGTCAAAAATAATTGAGGTATTATTGGTGCTTAATGTTCCGCATTTTAATTTAATTCTACATTTTATAATCACGCTCTATTTTTATTAATTATTCTAGTGTTTTAAGTTCTGCAAACGCTAAATTTTTTGAACAATAATGCAGATTTAATTCATTACAAACGTATGATCTTATTAAATTATATTTTTATAAGTATTGCATGTAATAGAGAAGTAATTAATAAAAATTTCCCAATAAAAGGTCCTAACGGAGTAGCATATATATATATATATATATATATATATATATATATATATATATATATATATATATATATATATATATATATATATATATATATATATATATATATATATATATATATATATATATATATATATATATATATATATATATATATATATCTTCTGTGCGGACGTTTGTCACCGTAAGGCTTTTAAACGGCTGGACCGATTTTGATCAAATTTTTTGTGTATGATAAAGTTGTGGCAAGCAAGGAAGCAAGGTTTAGAAGCGCGATGGATCGAATCGGAAACGTTTTTGTTAACTAATTAATTAGTTTAAACATTGATGGCTGTATCTCCCAAACGATTAACATTTATTTTAACCTAAATAAATATTTAACCCGTTGCCAAAGGACAATAAGAAAGCCAGCTCAGCTTTTTGTAATGAAATTTCCTACTGTGGTACATCAATTGAGAAGAGATAAAATGTAGAGAGAACGAGAGAGAGAGAGAGAGAGAGAGAGAGAGAGAGAGAGTGAAGCCTTCATTTCTTGAAAGTAACGATGTTAGTTCCCGAGGTATATATATATTTTTTAGGCAGTATATGAAGTTTTAAAAGTTTTCGTTCAAAAGATCGGACCGCTAATCGGTCGGAGTTGGCTTCGCTCACTGATCGGTTGGATTGCAGTAACGTGGTGGCTTGGCGACTTTGACTATAAACAATTTGCCTTTATCATTTATTTAAACGATATCCTTTCGATTGTTTTATTCTTTTTCATATAGGGAATGTTGCAGCGGGATTTCCCGTTTGTTCTAGATGGGTAGTTAGTTTTTTGCACTTAATATCTCAGGACGCTTTTTATCCTTTGAGTATGGCTAAAGATACAAACCATCAAGTACGGGAGAAACAATTTTTAATGAAATAGCTGCTCAGTGAGCATTAGATAAATCAAGTTGTAATAAATATACGCATTCTGATACCAAGAAACTTAAGACATTTTCTTTTTACTTATTTTTATCAACAAAACGGTTCAAATACGTGATAGTTTATTGAAATTTTTTAACTTTTCAATTTACAAAGTTTGAACAGAACAACGTCTGTCGGGTCCTCTAGTATATATATATATATATATATATATATATATATATATATATATATATATATATATATATATATATATATATATATATATACAACATGAGATACATATTTTAAATATAAATTCAAAGACATTGAAAATATGAGAGAATAAAGACTAAAGTTCTTGTTCAATTTTCCTCCAAGGCTCTCGGGGAGGGTAGCAAGTTATTGGGACCTTCCCTCCTGCTAAACAGAAAGGGCCTTGCGCTTGTGAACTTAGGGACCGATCCTCCCCTTGAGAAAGTGTCGGTCCCTGGTTTACCTTTTTCATTTTTATGTTCTTGTGTTTTGCATCTTCAATTTTATTTAGATTGTTTATATATATATATATATATATATATATATATATATATATATATATATATATATATATATATATATATATATATATATATATATATATATATATATATATATATATATATATATATATACTAGAGGACCCGACAGACGTTGTTCTGTTCAAACTTTATATATTGAAAAGTTAAAAAATAAACTATCAAGTGTTTGAACCGTTCTGTTGAAAAAAAGAAATTAAAAAAAAAAAAATGTTTTAAGCTGCTATGGTGTCAGAATGCGTATATTTATTACATCTCGATTTATCTAATGCTCACTGAATAGTTGTTTTATTAACTATTTTGTCTC